>NW_024466084.1:0-732 GCF_017591425.1 Ochotona curzoniae
TGGCCAGCAGGGGTCTTCCAGTGCCAAAACGACTCCACTTGGCTCATTCACTTCACATACCATCAGCTTGTCGAGCAGATGTAGAGGGAAACCCTGTTTGGTCACTTCTTGTCCAATGTCCATGGAGCCCAGGATGATGCAATCAAGCATGTTGAGCACCCACACAAAACAAGGATGCAGATCCTCAGTCCAGGCGCTAACAACTCCACATTGAGAGACAAGTTCAGCGCCCAAGCCATTTTCAGCTACCATGCAACATGATGGCTCTGGCAGCACATATGCCTGAAAGTGTATGTGATCCCTGGGGAACTGAGTGTGTGGGTGAATGGCAATACTTGAATTGGCCAGCAGGGGTCTTCCAGTGCCAAAACGACTCCACTTGGCTCATTCACTTCACATACCATCAGCTTGTCGAGCAGATCTAGAGGGAAACCCTGTTTGGTCACTTCTTGTCCAATGTCCATGGAGCCCAGGATGATGCAATCAAGCATGTTGAGCACCCACACAAAACAAGGATGCAGATCCTCAGTCCAGGCGCTAACAACTCCACATCCAGAGACAAGTTCAGCGCCCAAGCCATTTTCAGCTACCATGCAACATGATGGCTCTGGCAGCACATATGCCTGAAAGTGTATGTGATCCCTGGGGAACTGAGTGTGTGGGTGAATGGCAATACTTCGAATTGGCCAGCAGGGTCTTCCAGTGCCAAAACGACTCCACTTGGCTCATTCA
>NW_024466085.1:0-16766 GCF_017591425.1 Ochotona curzoniae
GGCACCATTTACAACACGAAGTACATGTTAGCTATAGGGAAGAAAAACACAATGCGCTGAAATGCAGCTTATTGAGTATTCCGCACAAAGTAATGATCTAGCTGCTCCTTTGAAATGCAGACAACTCCACGTTCAGCGAGAACATCAGCACCAACGCAGTTTTCAGCTACCTTTGAAAACCAAGGTTCTGGCACCATTTACAACACGAAGTACATGTTCGCTATAGGGAAGAAAAACACAATGCGCTGAAATGCAGCTTATTGAGTATTCCGCACAAAGTAATGATCTATCTTCTCCTTTGAAATGCAGAGAACTCCACGTTCAGCGAGAACATCAGCGCCAATGCAGTTTTCAGCTACCTTTGAAAACCAAGGTTCTGGCACCATTTACAACACTAAGTACGGGATAGCTACAGGGAAGAAACTCAGAATGTGAAACTGCTTCACAATGGAAAACCCGCTTCGAACGAAATCCAACATTTCTCACACAGTCTCTATAAAACACAATGCGCTGAAATGCAGCTTATTGAGTATTCCGCACAAAGTAATGATCTAATTGCTCCTTGGAAATGCAGACTACTCCAAATCCAGCGAGAACATCAACGCCAACGCAGTTTTCAGCTACCTTTATAAACCAAAGTTCTGGCACCATTTACAACACGAAGTACATGTTCGCTATAGGGAAGAAAAACACAATGTGCTGAAATGCAGCTTATTGAGTATTCCGCACAAAGTAATGATCTAGCTGCTCCTTTGAAATGCAGACAACTCCACGTTCAGCGAGAACATCAGTGCCAAACGCAGTTTTCAGCTACCTTTGAAAACCAAGGTTCTGGCACCATTTACAACACTAAGTACATGTTAGCTATAGGGAAGAAACTCAGAATGTGAAAGTGCTTCACAATGGAAAACCCGCTTCGAACGAAATCCCACATTTCTCACACAGTGTCTATAAAACACAATGTGCTGAAAAGCAGCTTATTGAGTATTCCGCACAAAGTAATGATCTAGCTGCTCCTTTGAAATGCAGACAACTCCACGTTCAGCGAGAACATCAACACCAACGCAGTTTTCAGCTACCTTTGAAAACCAAGGTTCTGGCACCATTTACAACACTAGGTACATGTTAGCTATAGGCTAATGGAGCTCACAGCCGAAGAAATCCACATTCACACAGTGTCATGCTGAAATGCAGCTTATTGAGTATTCCGCACAAAGTAATGATCTAGCTGCTCCTTTGAAATGCAGACAACTCCACGTTCAGAGAGAACATCAGCACCAACGCAGTTTTCAGCTACCTTTGAAAACCAAGGTTCTGGCACCATTTACAACACTAAGTACATGTTCGCTATAGGGAAGAAAAACACAATGCGCTGAAATGCAGCTTATTGAGTATTCCGCACAAAGTAATGATCTAGCTGCTCCTTTGAAATGCAGACAACTCCACATCAGAGAGAACATCAGCACCAACGCAGTTTTCAGCTACCTTTGAAAACCAAGGTTCTGGCACCATTTACAACACGAAGTACATGTTAGCTATAGGGAAGAAAAACACAATGCGCAGAAATGCAGCTTATTGAGTATTCCGCACAAAGTAATGATCTAGCTGCTCCTTTGAAATGCAGACAACTCCACGTTCAGAGAGAACATCAGCGCCAACGCAGTTTTCAGCTACCTTTGAAAACCAAGGTTCTGGCACCATTTACAACACGAAGTACATGTTCGCTATAGGGAAGAAACTCAGAATGTGAAACTGCTTCACAATGGAAAACCCGCTTCGAACGAAATCCCACATTTCTCACACAGTGTCTATAAAACACAATGTGCTGAAAAGCAGCTTATTGAGTATTCCGCACAAAGTAATGATCTAGCTGCTCCTTTGAAATGCAGACAACTCCACGTCCAGAGAGAACATCAGCACCAACGCAGTTTTCAGCTACCTTTGAAAACCAAGGTTCTGGCACCATTTACAACACGAAGTACATGTTAGCTATAGGGAAGAAAAACACAATGCGCTGAAATGCAGCTTATTGAGTATTCCGCACAAAGTAATGATCTAGCTGCTCCTTTGAAATGCAGACAACTCCACGTTCAGCGAGAACATCAGCGCCAACGCAGTTTTCAGCTACCTTTGAAAACCAAGGTTCTGGCACCATTTACAACACTAAGTACATGTTCGCTATAGGGAAGAAACTCAGAATGTGAAACTGCTTCACAATGGAAAACCCGCTTCGAACGAAATCCCACATTTCTCACACAGTGTCTATAAAACACAATGTGCTGAAAAGCAGCTTATTGAGTATTCCGCACAAAGTAATGATCTAGCTGCTCCTTTGAAATGCAGACAACTCCACGTTCAGCGAGAACATCAACGCCAACGCAGTTTTCAGCTACCTTTGAAAACCAAGGTTCTGGCACCATTTACAACACTAAGTACAGCTTAGCTATAAGGAAGAAACTCATAATGTGAAACTGCTTCACAATGGAAAACCCGCTTCGAACGAAATCCAACATTTCTCACACAGTGTCTATAAAACACTATGAGCTGAAAAGCAGCTTATTGAGTATTCCGCACAAAGTAATGATCTAGCTGCTCCTTTGAAATGCAGACAACTCCACATCCAGAGAGAACATCAACACCAACGCAGTTTTCAGCTACCTTTGAAAACCAAGCTTCTGGCACCATTTACAACACTAAGTACATGTTCGCTATAGGGAAGAAACACAGAATGTGAAACTGCTTCACAATAAAAATCCGCTTCGAACGAAATCCACATTCTCACACAGTGTGATAAACACAATGTGCTGAAAGCTACCTTTGAAAACCAAGTTCTGGCACCTTTACAACACGAAGTACATGTTCGCTCTAGGGAAGAAAAACACAATGCGCTGAAATGCAGCTTATTGAGTATTCCGCACAAAGTAATGATCTAGCTGCTCCTTTGAAATGCAGACAACTCCACGTTCAGAGAGAACATCAACACCAACGCAGTTTTCAGCTACCTTTGAAAACCAAGGTTCTGGCACCATTTACAACACTAAGTACATGTTCGCTATAGGGAAGAAACTCAGAATGTGAAACTGCTTCACAATGGAAAACCCGCTTCGAACGAAATCCCACATTTCTCACACAGTGTCTATAAAACACAATGTGCTGAAAAGCAGCTTATTGAGTATTCCGCACAAAGTAATGATCTAGCTGCTCCTTTGAAATGCAGACAACTCCACGTTCAGCGAGAACATCAACGCCAACGCAGTTTTCAGCTACCTTTGAAAACCAAGGTTCTGGCACCATTTACAACACGAAGTACATGTTAGCTATAGGGAAGAAAAACACAATGCGCTGAAATGCAGCTTATTGAGTATTCCGCACAAAGTAATGATCTAGCTGCTCCTTTGAAATGCAGACAACTCCATGTTCAGCGAGAACATCAGCGCCAACGCAGTTTTCAGCTTCTTTTGAAAACCAAGGTTCTGGCACCATTTACAACTCGAAGTACATATTAGCTATAGGGAAGCAAAACACAGTGCGCTGAAATGCAGCTTATTGAGTATTCCGCACAAAGTAATGATCTAGCTGCTCCTTTGAAATGCAGACAACTCCACATCCAGAGAGAACATCAGCGCCAACGCAGTTTTCAGCTACCTTTGAAAACCAAGGTTCTGGCACCATTTACAACACGAAGTACATGTTAGCTATAGGGAAGAAAACACAATGCGCTGAAATGCAGCTTATTGAGTATTCCGCACAAAGTAATGATGTAGATGCTCCTTTGAAATGCAGTCAACTACACGTTCAGCGAGAACATCAACACCAACACAGTTTTCAACTACCTTTGAAAACCAAGGTTCTGGCACCATTTACAACACTAAGTACATGTTAGCTATAGGGAAGAAACTCAGAATGTGAAAGTGCTTCACAATGGAAAACCCGCTTCGAACGAAATCCAACATTTCTCACACAGTGTCTATAAAACACTATGAGCTGAAAAGCAGCTTATTGAGTATTCCGCACAAAGTAATGATCTAGCTGCTCCTTTGAAATGCAGACAACTCCACATCCAGAGAGAACATCAACACCAACGCAGTTTTCAGCTACCTTTGAAAACCAAGCTTCTGGCACCATTTACAACACTAAGTACATGTTCGCTATAGGGAAGAAACTCAGAATGTGAAACTGCTTCACAATCAAAAACCCGCTTCGAACGAAATCCCACATTTCTCACACAGTGTCTATAAAACACAATGTGCTGAAAAGCAGCTTATTGATTATTCCGCACAAAGTAATGATCTAGCTGCTCCTTTGAAATGCAGACAACTCCACGTTCAGCGAGAACATCAGTGCCAAACGCAGTTTTCAGCTACCTTTGAAAACCAAGGTTCTGGCACCATTTACAACACGAAGTACATGTTAGCTATAGGGAAGAAAAACACAATGCGCTGAAATGCAGCTTATTGAGTATTCCGCACAAAGTAATGATCTAGCTGCTCCTTTGAAATGCAAACAACTCCACGTTCAGAGAGAACATCAGCGCCAACGCAGTTTTCAGCTACCTTTGAAAACCAAGGTTCTGGCACCATTTACAACACGAAGTACATGTTAGCTATAGGGAAGAAAAACACAATGCGCTGAAATGCAGCTTATTGAGTATTCCGCACAAAGTAATGATCTAGCTGCTCCTTTGAAATGCAGACAACTCCACGTTCAGCGAGAACATCAGCACCAACGCAGTTTTCAGCTACCTTTGAAAACCAAGGTTCTGGCACCATTTACAACACGAAGTACATGTTCGCTATAGGGAAGAAAAACACAATGCGCTGAAATGCAGCTTATTGAGTATTCCGCACAAAGTAATGATCTAGCTGCTCCTTTGAAATGCAGACAACTCCACGTTCAGAGAGAACATCAGCGCCAACGCAGTTTTCAGCTACCTTTGAAAACCAAGGTTCTGGCACCATTTACAACACGAAGTACAGGTTAGCTATAGGGAAGAAACTCAGATTGTCAAACTGCTTCACAATGGAAAACCCGCTTCGAACGAAACCCACATTTCTCACACAGTGTCTCTTAAACACATTGTGCTGAAAAGCAGCTTATTGAGTATTCCGCACAAAGTAACGATCTAACACCTCCTTTGAATTGCAGATAACTCCACGTTCAGTGAGAACATCAGCGCCAACGCAGTTTTCAGCTACCTTTGAAAACCAAGCCTCTGGCACCATTTACAACACGAAGTGCATGTTAGGTATAGGGAAGAAAAACACAATGCGTAGAAATGCAGCTTATTGAGTTCCGCACAAAATAATGATCTAGCTGCTCCTTTGAAATGCAGACAACTCCACGTTCAGAGAGAACATCAGCGCCAACGCAGTTTTCAGCTACCTTTGAAAACCAAGGTTCTGGCACCATTTACAACACTAAGTACATGTTCGCTATAGGGAAGAAATCAGAATGTGAAACTGCTTCACAATAAAACCCGCTTCGAACGAAATCCACATTTCTCACACAGTGCTTATAAAACACAATGTGCTGAAAAGCAGCTTATTGAGTATTCCGCACAAAGTAATGATCTAGCTGCTCCTTTGAAATGCAGACAACTCCACGTTCAGAGAGAACATCAACACCAACGCAGTTTTCAGCTACCTTTGAAAACCAAGGTTCTGGCACCATTTACAACACGAAGTACATGTTAGCTATAGGGAAGAAAAACACAATGCGCTGAAATGCAGCTTATTGAGTATTCCGCACAAAGTAATGATCTAGCTGCTCCTTTGAAATGCAGACAACTCCACGTTCAGCGAGAACATCAGCGCCAACGCAGTTTTCAGCTACCTTTGAAAACCAAGGTTCTGGCACCATTTACAACACTAAGTACATGTTAGCTATAGGGAAGAAACTCAGAATGTGAAACTGCTTCACAATGGAAAACCCGCTTCGAACGAAATCCAACATTTCTCACACAGTGTCTATAAAACACAATGTGCTGAAAAGCAGCTTATTGAGTATTCCGCACAAAGTAATGATCTAGCTGCTCCTTTGAAATGCAGACAACTCCACGTTCAGCGAGAACATCAGCGCCAACGCAGTTTTCAGCTACCTTTGAAAACCAAGGTTCTGGCACCATTTACAACACTAAGTACATGTTCGCTATAGGGAAGAAACTCAGAATGTGAAAGTGCTTCACAATGGAAAACCCGCTTCGAACGAAATCCCACATTTCTCACACAGTGTGTATAAAACACAATGTGCTGAAAAGCAGCTTATTGAGTATTCCGCACAAAGTAATGATCTAGCTGCTCCTTTGAAATGCAGACAACTCCACGTTCAGCGAGAACATCAACGCCAACGCAGTTTTCAGCTACCTTTGAAAACCAAGGTTCTGGCACCATTTACAACACTAAGTACAGCTTAGCTATAGGGAAGAAACTCATAATGTGAAACTGCTTCACAATGGAAAACCCGCTTCGAACGAAATCCAACATTTCTCACACAGTGTCTATAAAACACTATGAGCTGAAAAGCAGCTTATTGAGTGTTCCGCACAAAGTAATGATCTAGCTGCTCCTTTGAAATGCAGACAACTCCACATCCAGAGAGAACATCAACACCAACGCAGTTTTCAGCTAGCTTTGAAAACCTAGCTTCTGGCACCATTTACAACACTAAGTACATGTTCGCTATAGGGAAGAAACACAGAATGTGAAACTGCTTCACAATAAAAATCCGCTTCGAACGAAATTCCACATTTCTCACACAGTGTGTATAAAACACAATGTGCTGAAAAGCTACCTTTGAAAACCAAGATTCTGGCACCCTTTACAAGACGAAGTACATGTTCGCTATAGGGAAGAAAAACACAATGCGCTGAAATGCAGCTTATTGAGTATTCCGCACAAAGTAATGATCTAGCTGCTCCTTTGAAATGCAGACAACTCCACGTTCAAAGAGAACATTAACACCAACGCAGTTTTCAGCTACCTTTGAAAACCAAGCTTCTGGCACCATTTACAACACGAAGTACATGTTCGCTATAGGGAAGAAACTCAGAATGTGAAACTGCTTCACAATGGAAAACGCGCTTCGAACGAAATCCCACATTTCTCACACAGTGTGTATAAAACAGAATGTGCTGAAAAGCAGCTTATTGAGTATTCCGCACAAAGTAATGATCTAACTGCTCCTTTGAAATGCAGACAACTCCACGTTCAGCGAGAACATCAACGCCAATGCAGTTTTCAGCTACCTTTGAAAACAAAGTTTCTGGCACCATTTACAACACGAAGTACATGTTAGCTATAGGGAAGAAAAACACAATGCGCTGAAATGCAGCTTATTGAGTATTCCGCACAAAGTAATGATCTAGCTGCTCCTTTGAAATGCAGACAACTCCACGTTCAGCGAGAACATCAGCGCCAACGCAGTTTTCAGCTACCTTTGAAAACCAAGTTTCTGGCACCATTTACAACACGAAGTACATGTTAGCTATAGGGAAGAAAAACACAATGCGCTGAAATGCAGCTTATTGAGTATTCCGCACAAAGTAATGATCTAGCTGCTCCTTTGAAATGCAGACAACTCCACGTTCAGCGAGAACATCAGCGCCAACGCAGTTTTCAGCTTCTTTTGAAAACCAAGTGTCTGGCACCATTTACAACACGAAGTACATATTAGCTATAGGGAAGCAAAACACAGTGCGCTGAAATGCAGCTTATTGAGTATTCCGCACAAAGTAATGATCTAGCTGCTCCTTTGAAATGCAGACAACTCCACATCCAGAGAGAACATCAGCGCCAACGCAGTTTTCAGCTACCTTTGAAAACCAAGGTTCTGGCACCATTTACAACACGAAGTACATGTTAGCTATAGGGAAGAAAAACACAATGCGCTGAAATGCAGCTTATTGAGTATTCCGCACAAAGTAATGATTTGCTGCTCCTTTGAAATGCAGACAACTCCACGTTCAGCGAGAACATCAGCACCAACGCAGTTTTCAACTACCTTTGAAAACCAAGGTTCTGGCACCATTTACAACACGAAGTACATGTTAGCTATAGGGAAGAAACTCATAATGTGAAACTGCTTCACAATGGAAAACCCGCTTCGAACGAAATCCAACATTTCTCACACAGTGTCTATAAAACACTATGAGCTGAAAAGCAGCTTATTGAGTGTTCCGCACAAAGTAATGATCTAGCTGCTCCTTTGAAATGCAGACAACTCCACATCCAGAGAGAACATCAACACCAACGCAGTTTTCAGTTAGCTTTGAAAACCTAGCTTCTGGCACCATTTACAACACTAAGTACATGTTCGCTATAGGGAAGAAAAACACAGAATGTGAAACTGCTTCACAATAAAAATCCGCTTCGAACGAAATCCCACATTTCTCACACAGTGTCTATAAAACACAATGTGCTGAAAAGCAGCTTATTGAGTATTCCGCACAAAGTAATGATCTAACTGCTCCTTTGAAATGCAGACAACTCCACGTTCAGCGAGAACATCAACGCCAACGCAGTTTTCAGCTACCTTTGAAAACCAAGCTTCTGGCACCATTTACAACACGAAGTACATGTTAGCTATAGGGAAGAAAAACACAATGCGCTGAAATGCAGCTTATTGAGTATTCCGCACAAAGTAATGATCTAGCTGCTCCTTTGAAATGCAGACAACTCCACGTTCAGCGAGAACATCAGCGCCAACGCAGTTTTCAGCTACCTTTGAAAACCAAGCTTCTGGCACCATTTACAACACTAAGTACATGTTAGCTATAGGGAAGAAACTCAGAATGTGAAACTGCTTCACAATGGAAAACCCGCTTCGAACGAAATCCCACATTTCTCACACAGTGTCTATAAAACACAATGTGCTGAAAAGCAGCTTATTGAGTATTCCGCACAAAGTAATGATCTAGCTGCTCCTTTGAAATGCAGACAACTCCACGTTCAGTGAGAACATCAGCGCCAACGCAGTTTTCAGCTACCTTTGAAAACCAAGGTTCTGGCACCATTTACAACACGAAGTACATGTTAGCTATAGGGAAGAAAAACACAATGCGCTGAAATGCAGCTTATTGAGTATTCCGCACAAAGTAATGATCTAGCTGCTCCTTTGAAATGCAGACAACTCCACGTTCAGCGAGAACATCAGCGCCAACGCAGTTTTCACCTACCTTGGAAACCCAAGACTCTGGCACCATTTACTACACGAAGTACATGTTAGCTATAGGGAAGAAAAACACATGCGCTGAAATGCAGCTTATTGAGTATTCCGCACAAAGTAATGATCTAGCTGCTCCTTTGAAATGCAGACAACTCCACGTTCAGAGAGAACATCAGCGCCAACGCAGTTTTCAGCTACCTTTGAAAACCAAGGTTCTGGCACCATTTACAACACGAAGTACATGTTCGCTATAGGGAAGAAAAACACAATGCGCTGAAATGCAGCTTATTGAGTATTCCGCACAAAGTAATGATCTAGCTGCTCCTTTGAAATGCAGACAACTCCACGTTCAGCGAGAACATCAGCACCAACGCAGTTTTCAGCTACCTTTGAAAACCAAGGTTCTGGCACCATTTACAACACTAAGTACATGTTAGCTATAGGGAAGAAAAACACAATGCGCTGAAATGCAGCTTATTGAGTATTCCGCACAAAGTAATGATCTAGCTGCTCCTTTGAAATGCAGACAACTCCACGTCCAGAGAGAACATCAGCGCCAACGCAGTTTTCAGCTACCTTTGAAAACCAAGGTTCTGGCACCATTTACAACACGAAGTACATGTTAGCTATAGGGAAGAAAAACACAATGCGCTGAAATGCAGCTTATTGAGTATTCCGCACAAAGTAATGATCTAGCTGCTCCTTTGAAATGCAGACAACTCCACGTTCAGAGAGAACATCAGCGCCAACGCAGTTTTCAGCTACCTTTGAAAACCAAGGTTCTGGCACCATTTACAACACTAAGTACATGTTCGCTATAGGGAAGAAACTCATAATGTGAAACTGCTTCACAATGGAAAACCCGCTTCGAACGAAATCCAACATTTCTCACACAGTGTCTATAAAACACAATGTGCTGAAAAGCAGCTTATTGAGTATTCCGCACAAAGTAATGATCTAGCTGCTCCTTTGAAATGCAGACAACTCCACGTTCAGAGAGAACATCAACGCCAACGCAGTTTTCAGCTACCTTTGAAAACCAAGGTTCTGGCACCATTTACAACACGAAGTACATGTTAGCTATAGGGAAGAAAAACACAATGCGCTGAAATGCAGCTTATTGAGTATTCCGCACAAAGTAATGATCTAGCTGCTCCTTTGAAATGCAGACAACTCCACATCCAGAGAGAACATCAACACCAACGCAGTTTTCAGCTACCTTTGAAAACCTAGCTTCTGGCACCATTTACAACACTAAGTACATGTTCGCTATAGGGAAGAAACACAGAATGTGAAACTGCTTCACAATAAAAATCCGCTTCGAACGAAATTCCACATTTCTCACACAGTGTGTATAAAACACAATGTGCTGAAAAGCTACCTTTGAAAACCAAGATTCTGGCACCCTTTACAAGACGAAGTACATGTTCGCTATAGGGAAGAAAAACACAATGCGCTGAAATGCAGCTTATTGAGTATTCCGCACAAAGTAATGATCTAGCTGCTCCTTTGAAATGCAGACAACTCCACGTTCAAAGAGAACATTAACACCAACGCAGTTTTCAGCTACCTTTGAAAACCAAGCTTCTTGCAGCATTTACAACACGAAGTACATGTTCGCTATAGGGAAGAAACTCAGAATGTGAAACTGCTTCACAATGGAAAACGCGCTTCGAACGAAATCCCACATTTCTCACACAGTGTGTATAAAACAGAATGTGCTGAAATGCAGCTTATTGAGTATTCCGCACAAAGTAATGATCTAACTGCTCCTTTGAAATGCAGACAACTCCACGTTCAGCGAGAACATCAACGCCAATGCAGTTTTCAGCTACCTTTGAAAACCAAGGTTCTGGCACCATTTACAACACGAAGTACATGTTAGCTATAGGGAAGAAAAACACAATGCGCTGAAATGCAGCTTATTGAGTATTCCGCACAAAGTAATGATCTAGCTGCTCCTTTGAAATGCAGACAACTCCATGTTCAGCGAGAACATCAGCGCCAACGCAGTTTTCAGCTACCTTTGAAAACCAAGTTTCTGGCACCATTTACAACACGAAGTACATGTTAGCTATAGGGAAGAAAAACACAATGCGCTGAAATGCAGCTTATTGAGTATTCCGCACAAAGTAATGATCTAGCTGCTCCTTTGAAATGCAGACAACTCCACGTTCAGCGAGAACATCAGCGCCAACGCAGTTTTCAGCTTCCTTTGAAAACCAAGTGTCTGGCACCATTTACAACTCGAAGTACATATTAGCTATAGGGAAGCAAAACACAGTGCGCTGAAATGCAGCTTATTGAGTATTCCGCACAAAGTAATGATCTAGCTGCTCCTTTGAAATGCAGACAACTCCACATCCAGAGAGAACATCAGCGCCAACGCAGTATTCAGCTACCTTTAAAACCCAAGGTTCTGGCACAATTTACAACACGAAGTACATGTTAGCTATAGGGAAGAAAAACACAATGCGCTGAAATGCAGCTTATTGAGTATTCCGCACAAAGTAATGATTTGCTGCTCCTTTGAAATGCAAACAACTCCACGTTCAGCGAGTACATCAGCACCAACGCAGTTTTCAACTACCTTTGAAAACCAAGGTTCTGGCACCATTTACAACACGAAGTACATGTTAGCTATAGGGAAGAAACTCATAATGTGAAACTGCTTCACAATGGAAAACCCGCTTCGAACGAAATCCAACATTTCTCACACAGTGTCTATAAAACACTATGAGCTGAAAAGCAGCTTGTTGAGTGTTCCGCACAAAGTAATGATCTAGCTGCTCCTTTGAAATGCAGACAACTCCACATCCAGAGAGAACATCAACACCAACGCAGTTTTCAGTTAGCTTTGAAAACCTAGCTTCTGGCACCATTTACAACACTAAGTACATGTTCGCTATAGGGAAGAAAACACAGAATGTGAAACTGCTTCACAATAAAAATCCGCTTCGAACGAAATCCCACATTTCTCACACAGTGTGTATAAAACAGAATGTGCTGAAAAGCAGCTTATTGAGTATTCCGCACAAAGTAATGATCTAACTGCTCCTTTGAAATGCAGACAACTCCACGTTCAGCGAGAACATCAACGCCAATGCAGTTTTCAGCTACCTTTGAAAACCAAGCTTCTGGCACCATTTACAACACGAAGTACATGTTAGCTATAGGGAAGAAAAACACAATGCGCTGAAATGCAGCTTATTGAGTATTCCGCACAAAGTAATGATCTAGCTGCTCCTTTGAAATGCAGACAACTCCACGTTCAGCGAGAACATCAGCGCCAACGCAGTTTTCAGCTACCTTTGAAAACCTAGCTTCTGGCACCATTTACAACACTAAGTACAGCTTAGCTATAGGGAAGAAACTCAGAATGTGAAACTGCTTCACAATGGAAAACCCAATTAGAACAAAATCCCACATTTCTCACACAGTGTCTATAAAACACAATGTGCTGAAAAGCAGCTTATTGAGTATTCCGCACAAAGTAATGATCTAGCTGCTCCTTTGAAATGCAGACAACTCCACGTTCAGAGAGAACATCAGCGCCAACGCAGTTTTCAGCTACCTTTGAAAACCAAGCTTCTGGCACCATTTACAACACGAAGTACATGTTAGCTATAGGGAAGAAAAACACAATGCGCTGAAATGCAGCTTATTGAGTATTCCGCACAAAGTAATGATCTAGCTGCTCCTTTGAAATGCAGACAACTCCACGTTCAGCGAGAACATCAGCGCCAACGCAGTTTTCAGCTTCTTTTGAAAACCAAGTGTCTGGCACCATTTACAACTCGAAGTACATGTTAGCTATAGGGAAGCAAAACACAGTGCGCTGAAATGCAGCTTATTGAGTATTCCGCACAAAGTAATGATCTAGCTGCTCCTTTGAAATGCAGACAACTCCACATCCAGAGAGAACATCAGCGCCAACGCAGTTTTCAGCTACCTTTAAAACCCAAGGTTCTGGCACCATTTACAACACGAAGTACATGTTAGCTATAGGGAAGAAAAACACAATGCGCTGAAATGCAGCTTATTGAGTATTCCGCACAAAGTAATGATTTGCTGCTCCTTTGAAATGCAAACAACTCCACGTTCAGCGAGTACATCAGCACCAACGCAGTTTTCAACTACCTTTGAAAACCAAGGTTCTGGAACCATTTACAACACGAAGTACATGTTCGCTATAGGGAAGAAAAACACAATGCGCTGAAATGCAGCTTATTGAGTATTCCGCACAAAGTAATGATCTAGCTGCTCCTTTGAAATGCAGACAACTCCACGTTCAGAGAGAACATCAGCGCCAACGCAGTTTTCAGCTACCTTTGAAAACCAAGGTTCTGGCACCATTTACAACACGAAGTACATGTTCGCTATAGGGAAGAAACTCATAATGTGAAACTGCTTCACAATGGAAAACCCGCTTCGAACGAAATCCCACATTTCTCACACAGTGTCTATAAAACACAATGTGCTGAAAAGCAGCTTATTGAGTGATTCCGCACAAAGTAATGATCTAGCTGCTCCTTTGAAATGCAGACAACTCCACGTTCAGAGAGAACATCAGCGCCAACGCAGTTTTCAGCTACCTTTGAAAACCAAGGTTCTGGCACCATTTACAACACGAAGTACATGTTAGCTATAGGGAAGAAAAACACAATGTGCTGAAATGCAGCTTATTGAGTATTCCGCACAAAGTAATGATCTAGCTGCTCCTTTGAAATGCAGACAACTCCACGTTCAGAGAGATCATCAGCGCCACCGCAGTTTTCAGCTACCTTTGAAAACCAAGGTTCTGGCACCATTTACAACACGAAGTACATGTTCGCTATAGGGAAGAAACTCAGAATGTGAAACTGCTTCACAATAAAAAACCCGCTTCGAACGAAATCCAACATTTCTCACACAGTGTCTATAAAACACAATGTGCTGAAAAGCAGCTTATTGAGTATTCCGCACAAAGTAATGATCTAGCTGCTCCTTTGAAATGCAGACAACTCCACGATCCAGAGAGAACATCAACTACTACGCAGTTTTCAGCTACCTTTTAAAACCCAAGGTTCTGGCACCATTTACAACACGAAGTACATGTTCGCTATAGGGAAGAAAAACACAATGCGCTGAAATGCAGCTTATTGAGTATTCCGCACAAAGTAATGATCTAGCTGCTCCTTTGAAATGCAGACAACTCCACGTTCAGCGAGAACATCAGCGCCAACGCAGTTTTCAACTACCTTTGAAAACCAAGGTTCTGGCACCATTTACAACACTAAGAACAGCTTAGCTATAGGGAAGAAACTCATAATGTGAAACTGCTTCACAATGGAAAACCCGCTTCGAACGAAATCCCACATATCTCACACAGTGTGTATAAAACACAATGTGCTGAAAAGCAGCTTATTGAGTATTCCGCACAAAGTAATGATCTAGCTGCTCCTTTGAAATGCAGACAACTCCACGTTCAGCGAGAACATCAACGCCAACGCAGTTTTCAGCTACCTTTGAAAACCAAGGTTCTGGCACCATTTACAACACTAAGTACAGCTTAGCTATAGGAAGAAACTCATAATGTGAAACTGCTTCACAATGGAAAACCCGCTTCGAACGAAATCCAACATTTCTCACACAGTGTCTATAAAACACTATGAGCTGAAAAGCAGCTTATTGAGTGTTCCGCACAAAGTAATGATCTAGCTGCTCCTTTGAAATGCAGACAACTCCACATCCAGAGAGAACATCAACACCAACGCAGTTTTCAGTTAGCTTTGAAAACCTAGCTTCTGGCACCATTTACAACACTAAGTACATGTTCGCTATAGGGAAGAAACACAGAATGTGAAACTGCTTCACAATAAAAATCCGCTTCGAACGAAATTCCACATTTCTCACACAGTGTGTATAAAACACAATGTGCTGAAAAGCTACCTTTGAAAACCAAGATTCTGGCACCCTTTACAAGACGAAGTACATGTTCGCTATAGGGAAGAAAAACACAATGCGCTGAAATGCAGCTTATTGAGTATTCCGCACAAAGTAATGATCTAGCTGCTCCTTTGAAATGCAGACAACTCCACGTTCAGCGAGAACATCAACACCAACGCAGTTTTCAGCTACCTTTGAAAACCAAGCTTCTAGCACCATTTACAACACGAAGTACATGTTCGCTATAGGGAAGAAACTCAGAATGTGAAACTGCTTCACAATGGAAAACCCGCTTCGAACGAAATCCCACATTTCTCACACAGTGTCTATAAAACACAATGTGCTGAAAAGCAGCTTATTGAGTATTCCGCACAAAGTAATGATCTAACTGCTCCTTTGAAATGCAGACAACTCCACGTTCAGCGAGAACATCAACGCCAACGCAGTTTTCAGCTACCTTTGAAAACCAAGGTTCTGGCACCATTTACAACACGAAGTACATGTTAGCTATAGGGAAGAAAAACACAATGCGCTGAAATGCAGCTTATTGAGTATTCCGCACAAAGTAATGATCTAGCTGCTCCTTTGAAATGCAGACAACTCCACATCCAGAGAGAACATCAGCGCCAACGCAGTTTTCAGCTACCTTTGAAAACCAAAGTTCTGGCACCATTTACAACACGAAGTACATGTTAGCTATAGGGAAGAAAAACACAATGCGCTGAAATGCAGCTTATTGAGTATTCCGCACAAAGTAATGATCTAGCTGCTCCTTTGAAATGCAGACAACTCCACATCCAGAGAGAACATCAGCACCAACGCAGTTTTCAGCTACCTTTAAAACCAAGGTTCTGGCACCATTTACAACACGAAGTACATGTTCGCTATAGGGAAGAAAAACACAATGCGCTGAAATGCAGCTTATTGAGTATTCCGCACAAAGTAATGATCTAGCTGCTCCTTTGAAATGCAGACAACTCCACGTTCAGCGAGAACATCAACGCCAACGCAGTTTTCAGCTACCTTTGAAAACCAAGGTTCTGGCACCATTTACAACACTAAGTACAGCTTAGCTATAGGGAAGAAACTCAGAATGTGAAACTGCTTCACAATGGAAAACCCGCTTCGAACGAAATCCAACATTTCTCACACAGTGTCTATAAAACACTATGAGCTGAAAAGCAGCTTATTGAGTATTCCGCACAAAGTAATGATCTAGCTGCTCCTTTGAAATGCAGACAACTCCACATCCAGAGAGAACATCAACACCAACGCAGTTTTCAGTTAGCTTTGAAAACCTAGCTTCTGGCACCATTTACAACACTAAGTACATGTTCGCTATAGGGAAGAAAAACACAGAATGTGAAACTGCTTCACAATAAAAATCCGCTTCGAACGAAATCCCACATTTCTCACACAGTGTCTATAAAACACAATGTGCTGAAAAGCAGCTTATTGAGTGTTCCGCACAAAGTAATGATCTAGCTGCTCCTTTGAAATGCAGACAACTCCACATCCAGAGAGAACATCAACACCAACGCAGTTTTCAGCTACATTTGAAAACCAAGATTCTGGCACCCTTTACAAGACGAAGTACATGTTCGCTATAGGGAAGAAAAACACAATGCGCTGAAATGCAGCTTATTGAGTATTCCGCACAATGTCCAATGTCCATG
>NW_024466086.1:0-6164 GCF_017591425.1 Ochotona curzoniae
GAGCCCAGGATGATGCAATCAAGCATGTTGAGCACCCACACAAAACAAGGATGCAGATCCTCAGTCCAGGCGCTAACAACTCCACATCCAGAGACAAGTTCAGCGCCCAAGCCATTTTCAGCTACCATGCAACATGATGGCTCTGGCAGCACATATGCCTGAAAGTGTATGTGATCCCTGGGGAACTGAGTGTGTGGGTGAATGGCAATATTCGAATTGGCCAGCAGGGGTCTTCCAGTGCCAAAACGACTCCACTTGGCTCATTCACTTCACATACCATCAGCTTGTCGAGCACATCTAGAGGGAAACCCTGTTTGGTCACTTCTTGTCCAATGTCCATGGAGCCCAGGATGATGCAATCAAGCATGTTGAGCACCCACACAAAACAAGGATGCAGATCCTCAGTCCAGGCGCTAACAACTCCACATCCAGAGACAAGTTCAGCGCCCAAGCCATTTTCAGCTACCATGCAACATGATGGCTCTGGCAGCACATATGCCTGAAAGTGTATGTGGTCCCTGGGGAACTGAGTGTGTGGGTGAATGGCAATACTTCGAATTGGCCAGCAGGGGTCTTCCAGTGCCAAAACGACTCCACTTGGCTCATTCACTTCACATACCATCAGCTTGTCGAGCACATCTAGAGGGAAACCCTGTTTGGTCACTTCTTGTCCAATGTCCATGGAGCCCAGGATGATGCAATCAAGCATGTTGAGCACCCACACAAAACAAGGATGCAGATCCTCAGTCCAGGCGCTAACAACTCCACATCCAGAGACAAGTTCAGCGCCCAAGCCATTTTCAGCTACCATGCAACATGATGGCTCTGGCAGCACATATGCCTGAAAGTGTATGTGATCCCTGGGGAACTGAGTGTGTGGGTGAATGGCAATATTCGAATTGGCCAGCAGGGGTCTTCCAGTGCCAAAACGACTCCACTTGGCTCATTCACTTCACATACCATCAGCTTGTCGAGCACATCTAGAGGGAAACCCTGTTTGGTCACTTCTTGTCCAATGTCCATGGAGCCCAGGATGATGCAATCAAGCATGTTGAGCACCCACACAAAACAAGGATGCAGATCCTCAGTCCAGGCGCTAACAACTCCACATCCAGAGACAAGTTCAGCGCCCAAGCCATTTTCAGCTACCATGCAACATGATGGCTCTGGCAGCACATATGCCTGAAAGTTTATGTGATCCCTGGGGAACTGAGTGTGTGGGTGAATGGCAATACTTCGAATTGGCCAGCAGGGGTCTTCCAGTGCCAAAACGACTCCACTTGGCTCATTCACTTCACATACCATCAGCTTGTCGAGCACATCTAGAGGGAAACCCTGTTTGGTCACTTCTTGTCCAATGTCCATGGAGCCCAGGATGATGCAATCAAGCATGTTGAGCACCCACACAAAACAAGGATGCAGATCCTCAGTCCAGGCGCTAACAACTCCACATCCAGAGACAAGTTCAGCGCCCAAGCCATTTTCAGCTACCATGCAACATGATGGCTCTGGCAGCACATATGCCTGAAAGTGTATGTGATCCCTGGGGAACTGAGTGTGTGGGTGAATGGCAATATTCGAATTGGCCAGCAGGGGTCTTCCAGTGCCAAAACGACTCCACTTGGCTCATTCACTTCACATACCATCAGCTTGTCGAGCACATCTAGAGGGAAACCCTGTTTGGTCACTTCTTGTCCAATGTCCATGGAGCCCAGGATGATGCAATCAAGCATGTTGAGCACCCACACAAAACAAGGATGCAGATCCTCAGTCCAGGCGCTAACAACTCCACATCCAGAGACAAGTTCAGCGCCCAAGCCATTTTCAGCTACCATGCAACATGATGGCTCTGGCAGCACATATGCCTGAAAGTGTATGTGATCCCTGGGGAACTGAGTGTGTGGGTGAATGGCAATATTCGAATTGGCCAGCAGGGGTCTTCCAGTGCCAAAACGACTCCACTTGGCTCATTCACTTCACATACCATCAGCTTGTCGAGCACATCTAGAGGGAAACCCTGTTTGGTCACTTCTTGTCCAATGTCCATGGAGCCCAGGATGATGCAATCAAGCATGTTGAGCACCCACACAAAACAAGGATGCAGATCCTCAGTCCAGGCGCTAACAACTCCACATCCAGAGACAAGTTCAGCGCCCAAGCCATTTTCAGCTACCATGCAACATGATGGCTCTGGCAGCACATATGCCTGAAAGTGTATGTGATCCCTGGGGAACTGAGTGTGTGGGTGAATGGCAATATTCGAATTGGCCAGCAGGGGTCTTCCAGTGCCAAAACGACTCCACTTGGCTCATTCACTTCACATACCATCAGCTTGTCGAGCACATCTAGAGGGAAACCCTGTTTGGTCACTTCTTGTCCAATGTCCATGGAGCCCAGGATGATGCAATCAAGCATGTTGAGCACCCACACAAAACAAGGATGCAGATCCTCAGTCCAGGCGCTAACAACTCCACATCCAGAGACAAGTTCAGCGCCCAAGCCATTTTCAGCTACCATGCAACATGATGGCTCTGGCAGCACATATGCCTGAAAGTGTATGTGGTCCCTGGGGAACTGAGTGTGTGGGTGAATGGCAATATTCGAATTGGCCAGCAGGGGTCTTCCAGTGCCAAAACGACTCCACTTGGCTCATTCACTTCACATACCATCAGCTTGTCGAGCACATCTAGAGGGAAACCCTGTTTGGTCACTTCTTGTCCAATGTCCATGGAGCCCAGGATGATGCAATCAAGCATGTTGAGCACCCACACAAAACAAGGATGCAGATCCTCAGTCCAGGCGCTAACAACTCCACATCCAGAGACAAGTTCAGCGCCCAAGCCATTTTCAGCTACCATGCAACATGATGGCTCTGGCAGCACATATGCCTGAAAGTGTATGTGATCCCTGGGGAACTGAGTGTGTGGGTGAATGGCAATATTCGAATTGGCCAGCAGGGGTCTTCCAGTGCCAAAACGACTCCACTTGGCTCATTCACTTCACATACCATCAGCTTGTCGAGCACATCTAGAGGGAAACCCTGTTTGGTCACTTCTTGTCCAATGTCCATGGAGCCCAGGATGATGCATCATGGCTCCATGGACATTGGACAAGAAGTGACCAAACAGGGTTTCCCTCTAGATGTGCTCGACAAGCTGATGGTATGTGAAGTGAATGAGCCAAGTGGAGTCGTTTTGGCACTGGAAGACCCCTGCTGGCCAATTCGAATATTGCCATTCACCCACACACTCAGTTCCCCAGGGATCACATACACTTTCAGGCATATGTGCTGCCAGAGCCATCATGTTGCATGGTAGCTGAAAATGGCTTGGGCGCTGAACTTGTCTCTGGATGTGGAGTTGTTAGCGCCTGGACTGAGGATCTGCATCCTTGTTTTGTGTGGGTGCTCAACATGCTTGATTGCATCATCCTGGGCTCCATGGACATTGGACAAGAAGTGACCAAACAGGGTTTCCCTCTAGATCTGCTCGACAAGCTGATGGTATGTGAAGTGAATGAGCCAAGTGGAGTCGTTTTGGCACTGGAAGACCCCTGCTGGCCAATTGAAGTATTGCCATTCACCCACACACTCAGTTCCCCAGGGATCACATACACTTTCAGGCATATGTGCTGCCAGAGCCATCATGTTGCATGGTAGCTGAAAATGGCTTGGGCGCTGAACTTGTCTCTGGATGTGGAGTTGTTAGCGCCTGGACTGAGGATCTGCATCCTTGTTTTGTGTGGGTGCTCAACATGCTTGATTGCATCATCCTGGGCTCCATGGACATTGGACAAGAAGTGACCAAACAGGGTTTCCCTCTAGATCTGCTCGACAAGCTGATGGTATGTGAAGTGAATGAGCCAAGTGGAGTCGTTTTGGCACTGGAAGACCCCTGCTGGCCAATTGAAGTATTGCCATTCACCCACACACTCAGTTCCCCAGGGATCACATACACTTTCAGGCATATGTGCTGCCAGAGCCATCATGTTGCATGGTAGCTGAAAATGGCTTGGGCGCTGAACTTGTCTCTCGATGTGGAGTTGTTAGCGCCTGGACTGAGGATCTGCATCCTTGTTTTGTGTGGGTGCTCAACATGCTTGATTGCATCATCCTGGGCTCCATGGACATTGGACAAGAAGTGACCAAACAGGGTTTCCCTCTAGATGTGCTCGACAAGCTGATGGTATGTGAAGTGAATGAGCCAAGTGGAGTCGTTTTGGCACTGGAAGACCCCTGCTGGCCAATTCAAGTATTGCCATTCACCCACACACTCAGTTCCCCAGGGATCACATACACTTTCAGGCATATGTGCTGCCAGAGCCATCATGTTGCATGGTAGCTGAAAATGGCTTGGGCGCTGAACTTGTCTCTGGATGTGGAGTTGTTAGCGCCTGGACTGAGGATCTGCATCCTTGTTTTGTGTGGGTGCTCAACATGCTTGATTGCATCATCCTGGGCTCCATGGACATTGGACAAGAAGTGACCAAACAGGGTTTCCCTCTAGATCTGCTCGACAAGCTGATGGTATGTGAAGTGAATGAGCCAAGTGGAGTCGTTTTGGCACTGGAAGACCCCTGCTGGCCAATTCGAATATTGCCATTCACCCACACACTCAGTTCCCCAGGGATCACATACACTTTCAGGCATATGTGCTGCCAGAGCCATCATGTTGCATGGTAGCTGAAAATGGCTTGGGCGCTGAACTTGTCTCTGGATGTGGAGTTGTTAGCGCCTGGACTGAGGATCTGCATCCTTGTTTTGTGTGGGTGCTCAACATGCTTGATTGCATCATCCTGGGCTCCATGGACATTGGACAAGAAGTGACCAAACAGGGTTTCCCTCTAGATGTGCTCGACAAGCTGATGGTATGTGAAGTGAATGAGCCAAGTGGAGTCGTTTTGGCACTGGAAGACCCCTGCTGGCCAATTCGAATATTGCCATTCACCCACACACTCAGTTCCCCAGGGATCACATACACTTTCAGGCATATGTGCTGCCAGAGCCATCATGTTGCATGGTAGCTGAAAATGGCTTGGGCGCTGAACTTGTCTCTGGATGTGGAGTTGTTAGCGCCTGGACTGAGGATCTGCATCCTTGTTTTGTGTGGGTGCTCAACATGCTTGATTGCATCATCCTGGGCTCCATGGACATTGGACAAGAAGTGACCAAACAGGGTTTCCCTCTAGATCTGCTCGACAAGCTGATGGTATGTGAAGTGAATGAGCCAAGTGGAGTCGTTTTGGCACTGGAAGACCCCTGCTGGCCAATTCGAATATTGCCATTCACCCACACACTCAGTTCCCCAGGGATCACATACACTTTCAGGCATATGTGCTGCCAGAGCCATCATGTTGCATGGTAGCTGAAAATGGCTTGGGCGCTGAACTTGTCTCTGGATGTGGAGTTGTTAGCGCCTGGACTGAGGATCTGCATCCTTGTTTTGTGTGGGTGCTCAACATGCTTGATTGCATCATCCTGGGCTCCATGGACATTGGACAAGAAGTGACCAAACAGGGTTTCCCTCTAGATCTGCTCGACAAGCTGATGGTATGTGAAGTGAATGAGCCAAGTGGAGTCGTTTTGGCACTGGAAGACCCCTGCTGGCCAATTCGAATATTGCCATTCACCCACACACTCAGTTCCCCAGGGATCACATACACTTTCAGGCATATGTGCTGCCAGAGCCATCATGTTGCATGGTAGCTGAAAATGGCTTGGGCGCTGAACTTGTCTCTGGATGTGGAGTTGTTAGCGCCTGGACTGAGGATCTGCATCCTTGTTTTGTGTGGGTGCTCAACATGCTTGATTGCATCATCCTGGGCTCCATGGACATTGGACAAGAAGTGACCAAACAGGGTTTCCCTCTAGATCTGCTCGACAAGCTGATGGTATGTGAAGTGAATGAGCCAAGTGGAGTCGTTTTGGCACTGGAAGACCCCTGCTGGCCAATTCGAATATTGCCATTCACCCACACACTCAGTTCCCCAGGGATCACATACACTTTCAGGCATATGTGCTGCCAGAGCCATCATGTTGCATGGTAGCTGAAAATGGCTTGGGCGCTGAACTTGTCTCTGGATGTGGAGTTGTTAGCGCCTGGACTGAGGATCTGCATCCTTGTTTTGTGTGGGTGCTCAACATGCTTGATTGCATCATCCTGGGC
>NW_024466087.1:0-545 GCF_017591425.1 Ochotona curzoniae
GGTTGTGGATTTCCACACAATGACACTGAGCAGCAGATTTCTGCCTTCTGAGTGCTTGCTCTGGCTGGGGATCTGAGCCTTGAGAAGCACCAGGTGGTTGGCCCCGGGCAGTTTAGTAAGCAGGTTCAGCTGCAAAATCGGGAGGATGTGAACCACCTGGGAGCAACATGCAGCATTAAAGGCGCTAATGTCAGCTGAACTCTGGCACCCAGAGACACTTACAATTTGTGAAGTGATATGAAGTGAGCTTTACCATGTGGTCAGAAAAAAATATTTTTATTTGAAAGGCTGAGTTGCAAACAGGGAAGGAGAGATGAAAGAGGAAAAGAGAGAGAACTCTTCCATCTGCTTGCTCACTTGGTTGTGGTTTCAGTGGCTAGGGCAGGGCCAGGCCAAAGCAAGGAGCTAAGAGCTGCTATTGAATCTCCCAGATACAAGGTTCAAGCACTTGGGACATCTACTGCTGCTTTCCCAGGCATATTAGCAGGGAGCTGAACCAGATGTGGATCAGCCAGGACTTGAACCACTGCAGCACAGCATATGTC
>NW_024466088.1:0-12447 GCF_017591425.1 Ochotona curzoniae
TCAAATAAGAATGTATACAACAAAAGGCCATTCCAAAACCAGAATAAGGATTATTTTTTTAACTTTAAAGACAAACTATATCACTTTGTAGATTTCAGCCAAATGAATCATTGAAGTAAGATAGAGTGATCATAAAGACAGATGAGGTATTATTTAGAAATGTCCTTCTGAATTATACTTATTCAGAAAATGATATCTATTTCCTAATAGGCTATATGCTATTGAAGAAATATGCTGTTTGAAGTTCATAAGAAATGAATTTTGTCATAATAATAAATGAGCAATGTATGCCTGGCCAAATGGCTTAGTAATCACTGAATGGAGATAAAAGAGAAACTTGATTATCCTAATTAATAATTCAACTACAAAGGTGCCTTGAGAGCAGCATGGTGCATGTGCAAGATTAATAAATACTATTTGATTATTTTCAAAACTGCTGATGATTACACTGAAGTATTAGCAGATCTGTTGATGTTATTGCAATTGTAGCCCAGTTGCCATTTAGTGAGTGACAATCAGCTGCCAGAGAAGACGACGGGACACAGAGAGCACGGTGTTCTTACTGTTTTCTTGTGTCGAACTCTACAATTAGTAAGGACAATAAGCTTTTCTGTGAAGCAAGGTTATTTGAGATAAAACCATTGGCCTCTTTAACTCATAAACAATAGCATATGTCAAAAATCCATATATACAAACATTCTGGTTTACTTGAATTTATGCAAATAATATCCTGCAGATTTTAAAATGTACTTGAGTGGAGCAGAGTGGTTTAGGTTTAGAGCAGGAAATTTTTCTTATAAATCAGAAAGTGTCTATGTAAAGCAAATTACAGCTGAGGATAAAGAATCAACACTTGGTTTTCATAAACACAGCCAAGGGGCAGGTGGCATTTATTCTATTATTTATTTATTCTACTTATGTTGCTGGAGAAAGTGTTAACAGCTATTGCAGCTTTTTCAGTTATGTGGGTGGTTTCACACAGTGCTACAGCTGGTGTGCAGGCTGGCTTTTCTGGCCTGTAATGTTTTCAGGTATCACTGTACGGAAAGAAAAGAAGCAAGAGGGGCTGAATATCAGGCAGTCTTCTGAATTCATGTCAATTCCAGATCCAGCTGCACTTGCAAGCCATGCAGGCTCCACGATTCCTTTTACCCCTGTAAATCATAAAGATGACTGCCTTACACAGTACTGTCTTTCTTTAGCCACATACTTCCAGAAAGAGTTTGAAAGCTGAACCTCTCATCTGATGACAATCGCTACAGCTGGGCAAAAAAATGCTGGGGATAACACCCAAAAGGCATGCCTATTGGGGAATATTTGATTAAGTTGATTCATTAAAAAAGGTGAGATTGCTCAAAAGAGAAGCATTGGGAATGATTGTTAACAACAAGAAGGGTTTCCATATAAGAAAAAGTGAAGAACGACGGAAGTCAAGGAACAACTGAATTTAATTTTTAATTTTTAAGGTAAAAAGCAAATAACACTTGGGTGGGTGTTTCCTCATGTTCTCAAAATTATAAAACTCTAAGAAATTATCAAAAGAGTTTGAAAGAAGCAAAAAGAGTAAGGAAGTAGGGGGAGGGGGGTAGCCAGATAAAAGTATTAACACTCTATTTCCAAACATTTTGATCATATGGACATGTTTCTCACAGTTATTCTAGGAGATGAGGTCAATTTGTGAGAGTATACATATTATCATCAAGATGCCCATGAGACAAAACACAATTGGAGGTAATTCAGGAGTTAGATGATAATCTAAGAGTTTAAAATACAAATACAGACAGAATACCTTTGGTCCACAAACTGTGTCTTGACAAAACTACTAATACTAAAATGGCCAAGTGAATTGCCACATGCACGAAGCCATAATTTTCCAAATTCTGATTCAGGGTTCTAATACTGGTATAAACCCCAACTTCAAATTGTACTCAATTTTATAGATATATTTTTGAGATGTTTCTGCTCCAATATAAACCATAATATATATTTTATGATGTTCCCATAGAGACACCAATTCATGCCTTAGCTACTCCATTCCTTATCCAGTTCCCTGCTTATGATCTAGGAAAGTAATAAAGGATGTCCCAAACCTTGGGAACCTGCAGCTGCATGGGAAACCTGGAAGAAGCTCCTTGCTCCTGGCTTCAGATAGGCTCAAATCTGGCAGTTATATGCACAATCACTATTAAAAAAAAGTTTACTTCCTTGAAAGAGTTAGAGACAGAGAGAGATGTTCCATCCTGTGGTATAATCCCCAAATTGTCTGTTTATTTCCCAAGTAACTACAATGACTGGGAATGGGCCAGATGAAAACCAGGACCAAAGAGCTTCATGCAGCTCTCCCACAAAGGTATAGGGCCAAAGTGTTGTGCCAGTTTCTGATGCTTTTCCAAGCACATTAAAATACAGACAGACCAGATGTGCAGCAGTCAGGTATTCAATCAGCATATACATGAAATGCTGGTATGGGAGAGGACTTAACCCATTACACCACAGCACCAGCACCTATTTTATTACTGTGCTATTAGTATTAGCTTATGTGGATATTTTGCCTTTGATATATAAATGAATGATCTGGAGGAACTTTGGGGAATTATAATTTTGTTGATCCTCCAATAGAATAACTCCAAACTCTACCTTTTTTTATTCTGTCATAAACTTCAAATCAACCTGATATGTCCAATCTATGAAATGATATGTTTTGATCTATTTTCCATGTTTAGCTTCTTTATAAATCTAATTTTCTTAATACCATTATTTGGGTGATGTGTAACAGCAACTGCATCTAAAGAAATTTTCAATAATGAAGAAAATTTCAAGATCATGTGAGTTTATAAGTGTGAATTAATATGAAATATGAAGAACTCTGAATTAGAATTTTTAGTGAGTTAAATTTTGACAAAAGTTGTTTTAAATAGCTTCAGATCATTGTTACATGCTTCAGAGGACTGTAGCCTTTTAATGGAGAATATTTAATATAATCATTTTTAAAATTCCTTGCTTGTATAGTTCAGAGCTTGAGAGACAGTGAAAGCAATAGAGAGAAAAAAAGCCCTCCTATCCACTGGACCAATCCCTAGGTGCCCAAAATGTCAAGCCTTGGCCGAGGTCATGAGCTGATGAGCTGGTGCCTAATTCCATGAGCCAGCACCACTGCCTCCCAGGATGAGCATTATCGTCAAAGCTGGACTCAGCCGAAGAGCTGGGACTGAAAGTCAAAGATTGTACCATGGGATGTCATTCCAACTGGTGTCGTAACTACTAGGCAAGTACCTCCCTTTTGATCTTTTTCCTCTTTTGTTTAATAACCTCATGATAGAGAGTTCATACAATTCTTGCTATGCTATTGGCAGTTTTTCAAATTCTGTTGATCTCGGTCAGTAATTATAAGATATTACATAATCAGGTATTAAAAACAGTTTCAATTATGATTCAAGAAATTAAAAAGAATAGTGAAACCATACTAATAAAAATGATCACAAAGTTTTTGGTGATAAAATATATGTATAATATCAATGACATTGATGGCTGTGTGTAGAGGGGTGCGGAATGTGGAGACGTAAGTGCAAGAAGACTATGTACCATGATTGCTCTCTATGGTTCACAATATAATCATGGCAGGTAATAGAGAACCAAGTAAAATATTTAGTAAGCAACAGACTTGTCTTATAAACCTATACAATCTGGTTAAGAGCTCATGTGCTTAAACATGGATATAGGTTCTTTGTAACTTACCAGTAAATACACATTGTTTTCTTTTTCATGTGTAGATACATGCTGAATAATCTTAAGCATTTTGCCAAATTTTTATTTCCATCTACAGAACAACCAAAGAAGATGTGGGTGGAGAAGGATAGAAAGACATGGAGTGACAGAAAAACTAATTGTCCTTGCTGGGTTACTCACCAATTGTCTGTGGATCCCCCATGTGAAAGGATGGGTCCCAGCTGCTGAGCAGCATCTGAAACCTCCAAGTAGGTAACCTGGATTGCAGATGGAACAGCCAACAAATCTAACCATACATACATACATATATGTTTATATATTACTGATTTTGTATTTACATGAGTCCTAATGAAAAAACTTAAATAGTGACAGTAGAATTCTGCACTTTATGTCATTGAATGATGTACCTCTGACTCTTTTTGAAGGCCTGTACTAGTGCTTTAACATAGGGGAAAATAGTGGAAGGGTGGAGGGAAGGTATATGTGGAAAGCGAAATCCTTGTACCCAAGGAACTATATCATGGAACAACAACAACAACAAAAAAAGAGACCTGGCACAATATCCAAATGGATAAATCTTCACATTGCACTTGCTAGGATCCAATATGGTACCAGTTTATGTCCTGGCTGCTGCAGCTTCCATCCAGCTTCCTCCTTGTGGCCTGGGAAAGGAGTCAAGGATGGCCCAAAGCCTTGAGACCCTGTACCCAGGAAGCTGGGTTGGAAGTGGAGCAGCTAGGACTTCCACCAGTACCCATATGTAATGCCATTGCAGGCAGGTGAAGAATTAATTTACATCACCACTACACCAGCCACAAATTATTTATCTTTTTTGAAAAGGCATTTGATAAGATTCTTTGTCAATTGTTTTAATTAAGTGTGGGGTTTTTTTTCTTCTAATTAGTGAGCTTGAACTGTTATTTGAACTTGTTAAGTGATAGTCCTTTATCAGTCATTTCTTTTTCTCAAGAATCTGTTCAGAGAATTAAGATGGCAGAATATGGTAAGAATATGTTTAAACAGATGGAGAAATATTAGCCAGGGTGAAGCAAAGAAGGCACATTCCAGGAAATAGGAGAGGACAGAAGGAAAGTAGAGGGACACCTGGAGACTGAAGGACACTTGAAAGCAGCAGAAAACAGTGACCGCATGATCCAGTGGCACTCACCAGCAGCCAGCCAGGTAGGAAGGGGAGTTAACTGGGAGCTCAGGAGGTGAACCCAGACAAAGAACTGCCCATCCTGCTGGTTTGTTTGATTTGGCCAGGAGCAGAGTCAGAGCAGTAGATCCCAAATGGGTGGTGTGGGAACAGGGTGGATTTCATAGCCCAGACCCCACTAGAGCTGGATCGGATGCTATTTTTTCCAAGGCAGTAAAGGCTATAACGGACAGGACAGCTGGGAGCAAGTGAATTGCAATGAGGTGGCATCCTACAGGTTCCACCAAAAACAGGTCCAGGTAGTCCTGAGACCTAATGGCCAGCAGATCAAGAATTCCACTAGTGGCACATCAGATGCCATTTTGTACACTGTGGTAAAGGCTTTGAGACTGCAGGGACAATATCCAGTTGCACATGTGCTGAGCTGGGAGCGAACTTATTGAGCTCAGTAAATTGCACTGGTCCAACATTGAAAATAATACAGACTTCGGCATTTTATGCATCAAAATAGGTCCTAATATCAACCCAGGGTCTCAATGTGGGGTATTCTCTACGGGTTCTGCCCAGGTGGTTTCAGTACTTCTAAGATGCTCTCAACCTCTCTAATCCAAGAATGAGGACACCCTTCCAATGTCCGTTTACTGACACAGTCAACCTTACAGTCTCTGTTTGACCAGATTTTTGCTGTCATCTTTTGGCTGGGGTAGTTGTCCAATTTGTTTTGTTCTCCTTCCTCTGCTATGGTAACAGGTGTCTTCTGCAGGCTCTAATGGGCTGCAATGTCCTCCATGCTAATCTGGGCCTGCCATCTACTCTTCTGCCCTTTCCACCAAGAGATAATTCTTCTGTAAATATTTTCTCCCACTCATTGACTTATCTTCTGACTCTCCTGACAGTATTTCATAGAGCAAACTTAAAATTCCTATAAAATTAATTTTGTCAATTATTTGTGTTAATGGTGAAATGCCTTTGTATGTGAATGTTAGCTCTACATACAAGGTCATCTAGACATTCTATTCTACTATTTCCTAGTTTATGTTTTATAGTGTGATATTATGTGTGTGTGCATATTTATGATCTGTTTGAGTAAAGATTTGTGAAGGGTATGTGCTCTGTTTCAGCACAATCCTCATTTCCTTATTTCTTTGACAGATAAATATCATTATTACTCTTTAAAAATTAGCACATTACACACACTCTGTGTATTTCTAATCTATCACTTCCAGATATTTTACTTAAGATATTTAAGATAATGTTCATATTATCTCTGTTCCTACAAATGTACTTTAAAAGTTTTTGAAAATGAAATAAAATATGCCTCTTCTGAACAAAATGTATGAAATCCATGCACAGTTTTTCTTTACAATGCACATTTCTCATCAATAGTGTAAAGACTTAAGGAATTTTTACACTAGAATTATCTCTGCTTCTTCTAATCCCATCAACAGTTTATAGATCCCTGAAACCAACAATTTATCACATAAAGTGGTATAACTATCATATGCGGTTCGGTCCTTGGGCTTGGGGGCAACTGACGCTCCTTGCAGTGTGGCGACTGTGGGGGGTGCCCCTGCCGGGTCGGACCCAATGCGGGGGACTCACGCCAAAGACACTGCCACAAGGCAGTGAACGAGTCCTCGGCCTCCCCCAGGACCCAAGAGAGCTCTTCCCTCAGGGTAAGTCTGCCATGAGGGAACTTGGGAACTGGGTGGAAATTCCTAGCTCCGCCCAGCTGCTAAGACCATGCGGCTGGGGGAGTTTGGGAGGAGTTCGGTCCTTGGGCTTGGGGGCAACTGACGCTCCTTGCAGTGTGGCGACTGTGGGGGGTGCCCCTGCCGGGTCGGACCCAATGCGGGGGACTCACGCCAAAGACACTGCCACAAGGCAGTGAACGAGTCCTCGGCCTCCCCCAGGACCCAAGAGAGCTCTTCCCTCAGGGTAAGTCTGCCATGAGGGAACTTGGGAACTGGGTGGAAATTCCTAGCTCCGCCCAGCTGCTAAGACCATGCGGCTGGGGGAGTTTGGGAGGAGTTCGGTCCTTGGGCTTGGGGGCAACTGACGCTCCTTGCAGTGTGGCGACTGTGGGGGGTGCCCCTGCCGGGTCGGACCCAATGCGGGGGACTCACGCCAAAGACACTGCCACAAGGCAGTGAACGAGTCCTCGGCCTCCCCCAGGACCCAAGAGAGCTCTTCCCTCAGGGTAAGTCTGCCATGAGGGAACTTGGGAACTGGGTGGAAATTCCTAGCTCCGCCCAGCTGCTAAGACCATGCGGCTGGGGGAGTTTGGGAGGAGTTCGGTCCTTGGGCTTGGGGGCAACTGACGCTCCTTGCAGTGTGGCGACTGTGGGGGGTGCCCCTGCCGGGTCGGACCCAATGCGGGGGACTCACGCCAAAGACACTGCCACAAGGCAGTGAACGAGTCCTCGGCCTCCCCCAGGACCCAAGAGAGCTCTTCCCTCAGGGTAAGTCTGCCATGAGGGAACTTGGGAACTGGGTGGAAATTCCTAGCTCCGCCCAGCTGCTAAGACCATGCGGCTGGGGGAGTTTGGGAGGAGTTCGGTCCTTGGGCTTGGGGGCAACTGACGCTCCTTGCAGTGTGGCGACTGTGGGGGGTGCCCCTGCCGGGTCGGACCCAATGCGGGGGACTCACGCCAAAGACACTGCCACAAGGCAGTGAACGAGTCCTCGGCCTCCCCCAGGACCCAAGAGAGCTCTTCCCTCAGGGTAAGTCTGCCATGAGGGAACTTGGGAACTGGGTGGAAATTCCTAGCTCCGCCCAGCTGCTAAGACCATGCGGCTGGGGGAGTTTGGGAGGAGTTCGGTCCTTGGGCTTGGGGGCAACTGACGCTCCTTGCAGTGTGGCGACTGTGGGGGGTGCCCCTGCCGGGTCGGACCCAATGCGGGGGACTCACGCCAAAGACACTGCCACAAGGCAGTGAACGAGTCCTCGGCCTCCCCCAGGACCCAAGAGAGCTCTTCCCTCAGGGTAAGTCTGCCATGAGGGAACTTGGGAACTGGGTGGAAATTCCTAGCTCCGCCCAGCTGCTAAGACCATGCGGCTGGGGGAGTTTGGGAGGAGTTCGGTCCTTGGGCTTGGGGGCAACTGACGCTCCTTGCAGTGTGGCGACTGTGGGGGGTGCCCCTGCCGGGTCGGACCCAATGCGGGGGACTCACGCCAAAGACACTGCCACAAGGCAGTGAACGAGTCCTCGGCCTCCCCCAGGACCCAAGAGAGCTCTTCCCTCAGGGTAAGTCTGCCATGAGGGAACTTGGGAACTGGGTGGAAATTCCTAGCTCCGCCCAGCTGCTAAGACCATGCGGCTGGGGGAGTTTGGGAGGAGTTCGGTCCTTGGGCTTGGGGGCAACTGACGCTCCTTGCAGTGTGGCGACTGTGGGGGGTGCCCCTGCCGGGTCGGACCCAATGCGGGGGACTCACGCCAAAGACACTGCCACAAGGCAGTGAACGAGTCCTCGGCCTCCCCCAGGACCCAAGAGAGCTCTTCCCTCAGGGTAAGTCTGCCATGAGGGAACTTGGGAACTGGGTGGAAATTCCTAGCTCCGCCCAGCTGCTAAGACCATGCGGCTGGGGGAGTTTGGGAGGAGTTCGGTCCTTGGGCTTGGGGGCAACTGACGCTCCTTGCAGTGTGGCGACTGTGGGGGGTGCCCCTGCCGGGTCGGACCCAATGCGGGGGACTCACGCCAAAGACACTGCCACAAGGCAGTGAACGAGTCCTCGGCCTCCCCCAGGACCCAAGAGAGCTCTTCCCTCAGGGTAAGTCTGCCATGAGGGAACTTGGGAACTGGGTGGAAATTCCTAGCTCCGCCCAGCTGCTAAGACCATGCGGCTGGGGGAGTTTGGGAGGAGTTCGGTCCTTGGGCTTGGGGGCAACTGACGCTCCTTGCAGTGTGGCGACTGTGGGGGGTGCCCCTGCCGGGTCGGACCCAATGCGGGGGACTCACGCCAAAGACACTGCCACAAGGCAGTGAACGAGTCCTCGGCCTCCCCCAGGACCCAAGAGAGCTCTTCCCTCAGGGTAAGTCTGCCATGAGGGAACTTGGGAACTGGGTGGAAATTCCTAGCTCCGCCCAGCTGCTAAGACCATGCGGCTGGGGGAGTTTGGGAGGAGTTCGGTCCTTGGGCTTGGGGGCAACTGACGCTCCTTGCAGTGTGGCGACTGTGGGGGGTGCCCCTGCCGGGTCGGACCCAATGCGGGGGACTCACGCCAAAGACACTGCCACAAGGCAGTGAACGAGTCCTCGGCCTCCCCCAGGACCCAAGAGAGCTCTTCCCTCAGGGTAAGTCTGCCATGAGGGAACTTGGGAACTGGGTGGAAATTCCTAGCTCCGCCCAGCTGCTAAGACCATGCGGCTGGGGGAGTTTGGGAGGAGTTCGGTCCTTGGGCTTGGGGGCAACTGACGCTCCTTGCAGTGTGGCGACTGTGGGGGGTGCCCCTGCCGGGTCGGACCCAATGCGGGGGACTCACGCCAAAGACACTGCCACAAGGCAGTGAACGAGTCCTCGGCCTCCCCCAGGACCCAAGAGAGCTCTTCCCTCAGGGTAAGTCTGCCATGAGGGAACTTGGGAACTGGGTGGAAATTCCTAGCTCCGCCCAGCTGCTAAGACCATGCGGCTGGGGGAGTTTGGGAGGAGTTCGGTCCTTGGGCTTGGGGGCAACTGACGCTCCTTGCAGTGTGGCGACTGTGGGGGGTGCCCCTGCCGGGTCGGACCCAATGCGGGGGACTCACGCCAAAGACACTGCCACAAGGCAGTGAACGAGTCCTCGGCCTCCCCCAGGGCGGCCAGTGCACCAAGTGGTGCCAGGCTTTGCCTGCTGGCCGCCCGGAAGGGCAAACTCTGGGGTTTTCAAGATAAGTAATTGCTGCCTGGGGTCACTCATGACTAAGACTAGGTTGAGTGTAGGTGCAAAGTGAATTTTCGGGTATTCTCAGTGACAGGGTCATGAAAGATTTAAGCAGGCAAGGGGACCAAGACCTAGTGGTTTGGGGGAAGTGTCCAGAAGATAATTTTAGTAAGACAGATGCAACAGCTCAATTATGAATACAGAGATGGGATATTAGTACAGAACATCACTGATCAGCATATACTAGCCCACACCGAAGCTATGGATGGGGGCCTCTTTGGCAGTGTTGGGTACCATTGCCCGACTGAGTGTTGGAGTTGTGGAGTGGTCACATTTGGCAGGATCAAGACACTCTCCAGCACACAAGAGAACTTGGGCTGGGGGTAGGCTCTGTGGGGTTGTGTGGGCCCAACCCTTTGGAATACAAGTCCCCCAGGTTAGTTCCCAAGCTGGGGTTGCAATTGTCTAAGCTAGGTGTGACCACGCCATCTGCCATCACTCATGGGTAAAGGAATCCACAACAGTCAGGGTAGGTCAAGGCAGCAGCACCCAAATGTGCATCTTTAAACAGGATGTGGGGTGGGCCGGGCTGCCACTGGAAGGGGGCAGAATGGGCAGGGCTGAACAAACCTTAACTCACAAGTAACAACAGAAATCAGGTTGGAGCACAGCTCATGCCAGGTAGGTCCTTGCACATACTGATCTGTGTGAGGCAGAGGCACTAAGCCACAGCATCCAAGGGGCCAGGACAAGTGAGGGGCTCTGCCAAGCGGAGACAGAACAACCACCGGCCTATACCTGCTCTATGGCAGGGCAGAGGCCCGGTTGGGGAAATAACGGGACACCCTAGCTGGGTTGAGTTTCTCACCAAGGAGCGCATGGGCTGGAACTGAGGCTACATTCTGATCAGGATACGATCGTAATCTCACTTGGCACAATTGTGGACTGGGATGGGAAGCACCAAGCCAGGCCAAATTCCAACACCATCTGGTGCTCTGGAGGACCGGGGAGGGTTGTGTGACAGACTAGGTTAGGTCTCAGCCCTTACTGAACCATGTGTGAGCTGGGTAGGGGTATGGAAGAGCCTTGGCTGGGTTGAAATATCCAACAACAAGAACCAGCTTGGGTCGGAGGCCAGTCAGGAAAAGCCACTGTTCCTCCTAGGATAGCAGGCGAACTGAGTAGTGCTGGCTCATGGACCCACTGGTATGCGCGAAAACTGGCATTGGGAGAGGTTCTGGTGGAGGAGCCTGGGCAACTTCTCTGGCAGGACACAGTCCCATGCAGGTAAGCGCAAGAAGCACAATAGGGAACAACCCAAAACAGGCAATGAAAATTATCCCACTGGCATACACATGGCATGGGTTGGGGGCAGACCAGCCTGAATCTGTTCACATTACCTTCTGGTGGATCCGAGCACCAGAACAGAGTGTGGGTCGAGCCAGGTTCGGTTGCAACACATACCAGTACACAACAAGTAATGCCAAGGTGAGATGAGCCGTACCAGATGTGGCTGCAGCACACAACCAGCACATGTGACAATCAGGGAGGAGGCAAAGCCAACAGGGGAACGTGGGCACCCCTGCTGGATAACTACTTCCATTGGAAAGTGTGAATACGGATGGGGGCAGTTCAGACTAGGCAGGGCTATAGCATCTGTGGGCCTCACGGTGAGCTGACTGTTCTGACTGGTGCAAGTTAAAATTAGAGTGCATTGAGGGGTGGTTGGGCTTAGCCACAGCGTTAGCTGGCAGAGGCTGGTACTAGGAGCCAATTCTGACAAGTCAAATGCCAAAACTACCTGGAGACTGCATACTCTAGGAGTGGGTGTGGCCTAGTAGGGAAATAGTGGGCACCTCCCTCAGGGTTACCACCCTCACTGGACAGCACGAAACCCAGGCTAGGAGCAGGGGTGGCTTGACAGAAAGGCACCTGCCAGTGGGTGTATGGGCTGGATAATAGGTTGGTCGGGTTGAACCAGGCTTCAATGTCCATTGATGTGTGCGAGAGCTAATTGGGATGTGGGACAGACTGGACAAGCCTGCAGTGCATACTGGCAAACATGGGAACCAGGGTAGGGGGCAGAACTGGTAGGGGTTTTGGGGAGTCGCCTCAACTAGGCTGCAGCTCCAACTGGTTTGCATGAAGACCGAGTATGAAGTGGGTAGAATCGAGCTGGACTACAACACCCATTGGTTCACAAGGAAGACAGGGCTGGAAGCCGAATGGACCCAACAATCGCAACGACCAGCATATGCATAAGTTGATTGGTGTGACGAACAGTGTTGGAGTCTGTACTAGCACACTCACTCAAGAATCAGATCTGGGATCAACTCAAATGAAGTTTCTTTGGATATTTCTCGAACTGAACTGCTGATCTTGGAACCCCAACCATCAAGAGACTCAGTGGACTCTGAATAGGTTTCATTACGGTTGGGACGGAGAGATTGACAGCAATCCAGAACTGATGAACTATCAAAACTGTATGAGCAGGACCCTTGGAGCGCGCCTCATGTTGGGGATTGGGGATGGGTGGGAGGTAGGGTGGGGCTTTCCCCTTTGTTACTCCCCTAACCCTAGATACAGGACAAAATGATTATATTAGTGTGGAAACAATGATATTACCCACTTTCACCCTGTAGCCCATGACCCTTTGTACCCTAATAAACTAAGATTATTTAAAAAAAAAAAAAAAAAAAA
>NW_024466089.1:0-7309 GCF_017591425.1 Ochotona curzoniae
GCAATAATGTGTAGCATAAATTTGAATTAAAAATACTATAAGGACAGGTACAATGGCTCAATTACCTAAATCTCACCTTGCTAGAGCTGGGATTCAGATATGGGTGCTGGTTCATGTTCTAGATCTCCCTGTTCCCATGCAGCTTCCTGCGTTTGGCCTGGGAAAGCACTTCAGGATTCCTCAAAACCTTGGGACCCTGCACCTGCGTGGGAGACCTGGAGGCAGCTCCTGGCACCTGGTTTCAGATCGGCTCAGTTCTGGCCATTGTGGCCACTTAGGGAGTGAACTAGTTGATGGCAGATCTTTCTTTCTGTGTCTCCTTTCTGTGTATGTCTGCCTTTCCAATTAAAAACAAATACATTAAAAATATTATTAGAGATGATATGTCAAAACATACAAACTCTTATTTCATGAAACGAAAGTCCAACGTGATGTCAGATATTATTGCAATATAGAAATATTTGAGATAATCTAAAGAATGATAAAATTAATTTATTGAGGACCAGACTAAAAAATACTACAATTTTTATATTAAATGTCTAAAAGTAGCATTTGGTCATTTTGATATTTCTAAACAAACAAACAAAAAAAGAAGTAATAATTGCTTTCACCATTTTGGCAGAAATATACATTATAGATGCATAACATATATCACATACATAAATATATATAAATTTTAGAATTTGATGGTATTATTTAGAAGTTGATATTGTGGACTGTATATATAATTTGGAGGTAATCTGAATTGATTTCACTTGTAGCAAATACTATGGAGAGATATTTATCATTTTTTGCCCAGTTTCTCCCATGAAGGAATGCAATCTGCCTTTAACAGATGCTATTTTAACCTTCAGTGACGTACAAGAAAAAGCAGGCCTTAAAAATGAATGACATGTTGAGGTATTTATTTCAGGAACAATCACGCTTGTGTGCTGATGTCAGGCTGCCTGAAGCACTCAGTTGTCAGCTTCCGAGCCTGTTAGCACACCATGTTCCAAAAGCCATGGTCTTTACCGAAAAATGTGGGAGCACAGACTACGCCAACGATAAAACATACTTCAGGTTACTCTTTGGAACTCCCCTGCTAATACCGCAGAAATCAGACAATTTGCTAAGTGCAAAGTCAGTGCGTGCACAAGGTGTCTGCCTCTTGTAGAACTGCAGCAATCCTGTGTCAGTAGTGATGGACAGAGAGACAACGGCAGAATGAAGCTCAAAACCTACCAAAAAGTGATAAAAATGTTTGGCTCCCGGATTACATTTTCCTTGGTAGTGCCATCCAGTGCTTTTACGGATAAATTAAGGCATGCTTATGACTGGTGTTATTCTAATGACTGTAAGTCATTGGATAGCATTAACCAAAACACTAGTTGGAATTACATACAAGGGCTTACCTTGAACTCTTCATATCTTGCCAATCTTGATTGAATTTTTCAGTGAATGTTAACGAGACGTTACATTTTACAATCCCAGTTCAATTTATTGAATATTATTTGTAATTCCCTTGGTTTTATTTTCAAATAAAAACTGAATTACTTTCACTATAATGTATTACGCCCATCATCTTTGTGTAGCTTACTTTTTAAGAGTATTCTCAATTTTCCTATTGCATCTCAATGGCAATAACGAAATTGCTTGAATTTATTTATCTATGTATGAGAGGAGAGAATTCAATGTTCCCGTCAAGTATGTTAAAATCTGTATTCATGTGAGTAAAATTGTGCTTGTACTGTCTGCACACAAGATTAGTTCAACATTGATGCTTAAAAAATATGAAAAAGGGCTTTAGAAAAATCTCTGGTCACACAATTTGAGATATTTTGTCTATTCAGTGAGATTTCTAGTATAAAATTATAATATTTTCATTTAAATTTATAATATTTCCATTTAAGTGACTTTACAGTTATAAAAATTGCAATTTTTATTGGAAAATAAAAATTATTTAACAGAGAATATTCTTTTATGTTTGCTAATGCTGATATGTGCTTTATTTGCAAAAATGCAATGCATTTTCCACTCAAATTCTCAAGTTGCACAGTCATTCTGAATGTAGACATTTTAGCTATGAAGTTCAATGCATTTTAGAAAATGTTGACATATGCCTTGTTAGAGTTATAGGCCAGTTTAAACTATCCCAAAATCTGCCAAGTTCAGCAAAATTAAGCTTCAACACTATAAACTGCTGAATGCTAAAATGAAAACAGACACAAGACAGCTGAGTAGTACCCTATAACCATTTTAAGGTGTATAGCAGCCGGTTCTGTGTATAAATTAAATTTGAAATGTCAATGAAGTAGTCACAGGATGTGGTTAAGAACTTGCATTTTTTTTAGCATATTTGTTACTCAACACCATGTCAATTAATTCCATAATGTTTTAAATTGATGTTGATGTTATTTTGTACTTTTAATTGATCAGGATGATATTTTTCCAGCTCTGCCTTCAGACCAGAGATGGTCTCCCCAAGAAACTGTTGAATTTATCTGGACAATAAGATACTGAACTCTATGCTTGCAATGAAAGAATCTTGGCTGAATTTTAACTGTAATACTGCAACATCCCAGAACCTATGAGACAGTGTCACATAATGCAATGTAATCAAACAAAATAATATTAATAAAAAATAAAGAAAAAGTATTTTATTCCTATTCATATCAAATAATGACAGAAACATATTTAAGCATATCACTTTTCTTTAAGACTTTTTGATGTGACAAGCATAAATGTGACAGATGTTTCCTTGAAGGGCTGTGACTATACTTGCTGAAGGTACCTGTGATACTAGACAAAGTTACACAGTTTCACTTGATCTTCTTAATGGAATAGTGATTGTAAAAACGGTCTGTATCGCATTGCATACTTCTCAAATTCTCTGGTATATTGGTTATATAAAGGACTGACAATTATATTCTTGTTGGATAAATATCTTCCTGTATGAATATATGGCTTACATTTTTACAAATGTCTTTTTTTTCTTGCTGTTAAGTATAATATGTGCTGTAATAAAGAATGTGGAAATTAATTTTTTCTCATGGTATCCTTCACAATTAAGATGTCCTCTTCTTTTTACCAATTGATGCAGTAAGATACCACTGGATATGTCCTCTTGTGGGACAGTTGTAGAATATTTCAAAGAAATATTTTTCACTCAACACCCCCCATTTAAATGCAGTTTTCTGTAATTTTAAGCTTTAATTAGCTGCTCAGCTTCAGCCTGCTGACTTGTCTGGTTTTTCCAGTAGTATCTTCAGCAGAATTTCCACCAGTATCTAGAGGAGAATGAGTCATCTTTGTAAGCGTTACTCTTGTCTGCCACTATGTAATACACTTTACTTAAGATTCCCTAGTCTGCAACCAGAGCAGTGGTATTTTTGAGTCATTATTTGACACTACTTCCTATCTTCCCTGTAACACGCTATGAGTTATCAGATGTGGGAATCACATCAGATGTATTGAAGATACTTGCATTATGACCTCTTCAACCATGCTTAAAAATATATAATTGGATTTCAGAAATTCCTAATGCCAAGTATAGCCAAATCTCCAGACGAGATTATATTTAAGATATTACAAGCAGCCTAAGAGGTTGAATATAACCACAACATAATTAAAGCAATTTATGAAAAACCCAACGCCAGTATCATACTGAATGGAGAAAAGCTAGAACCCTTCCCACTGAGATCTGGAACAAGACAAGGGTGCCCGCTATCACCACTGCTATTCAACATAGTCCTAGAGGTACTTGCAGAGGCCATAAGACAAGAAAAAGAAATTAAAGGCATACGTATAGGAAACGAAGAAGTCAAGCTTTCACTATATGCAGATGACATAATCCTATACATAGAAAATCCAGGAGACTCAATACAGAAACTGCTAGAACTTATACGAGAGTTTGGCAGAGTGGCAGGGTACAAAATTAACGAACGAAAATCAACAGCCATAGTGTACGCAAATAACACCAAGATGGAAGAAGATCTAATCAACAAGATACCATTCAAAATAGCAGAGAGAAGTATGAAGTACTTGGGAATAAATCTAACCAAAAGCGTAGGAGACCTATTCGAAGAAAACTACAAACTATTTAAAAAGGAAATTGAACAAGACCTCAAAAGATGGAATAACATCCCGTGCTCCTGGATAGGCAAAATCAATATCATTAAAATGTCTATACTACCACAAGCAATATACATTTTCAACGCAATTCCAATCAAATTGCCCAAAACATTCTTCACGGAACTGGATACAATGATTCAAAAGTTCATCTGGAAACACAAAAAACCACGAATAGCTAGAACCATCCTGAAAAATAAGAGGTTAGCAGGGGGAATCACAATCCCGGACCTTTGGACATACTATAGAGCAGTGGTTATCAAAACAGCCTGGTACTGGCACAAAGACAGAAAGGAAGATCAATGGAATAGAATAGAAGCACCAAAAGGGAACCCACACAAATACAGCCAATTAATCTTTGACAAAAAGACCAATGATAGCTCAAGCAAGTGGGAAGGCCTCTTTAGTAAATGTTGTTGGGACAACTGGCTGATAGCCTGTAGAAACAAAAGGATAGACCCACATCTATCACCATACACTAAGATCCAATCTACATGGATAAAAGACCTAAACCTACATCCAGAAACCTTCAAACTCTTGCAAGAAAATGTAGGAAATACACTGCAAGACCTAGGAGTAGGTTCCGACTTTCTAAGAAGGACACCAAAAGCAATAGCAGTTGAGAACAGAATAAACAAATGGGACCTCATCAAACTAAGAAGCTTCTGTACAGCAAGGGAAACAATCAACAAAGTAAAAAAGCAACCCACAGAGTGGGAGAAGATCTTTGCACACGATATAGGCGATAGGGGGCTAATTTCCAGGATATACAAAGAACTTCAAAACAACCAAAAAACCAAAACGAACAAGCCACTCAAGAAATGGGCACGGGAAATGGGCAAACATTTCACAAAGGAACAAGTCCAAATGGCAAACAAACATATGAAAAAATGTTCCAGCTCCCTAGCAATAAGGGAAATCCAAATTAAAACATCGATGAGGTACCACCTAACACCAGTAAGATTGGCCCACATAAACAAGAACACCAACGACGCTTGCTGGCGAGGATGCGGGGAAAAGGGAACCCTACTCCACTGCTGGTGGAGCTGCAAATTGGTACAGCCTTTATGGAAATCAGTCTGGAGAACACTCAAACAACTCGGAATCCGCATGCCATATGACCCAGCAATAGCACTCCTAGGAATATATCCAAAACACCTGTTTTACGACAAACCAACATGCATCCCTATGTTCATTGCAGCACAATCAGTAATTGCAAAAACATGGAAGCAACCGAAATGCCCATCAGCAGAAGATTGGATAAGAAAGCTTTGGTTCATCTACTCCATGGAATACTACTCAGCTATTAAAAAAAACAAAATGCAGTTCTTTGTGGCTAAATGGGCACAACTGGAAACTATAATGCTAAGGGAAATGAGTGAATCCCAAAAGATTAGATACCACATGTATGCCTTGATTTAACCTGTAATTTTTTGTTTGGTTGTTTGTTATTTTTTGAACCTGTCATTGATACTGTCTCAACCCAGATGTTTCGAAGAATGGAACTCGCATTATTCTTAACATATTGTTTACCCATTACTATGTCAATTAATTCCATAATGTTGTATATTGAAACTGAGGCCTTGTTGGGGCTTTTAACCGACCGGATCTTTACTCTGTTAGACCTATCTTCAGACCATAGAAGGTCTCCCCAGGAGGCCACTGAACTTATCTGGACAATAAGACGCTGAACTTTATGCTAGGCATGTGTTTTCAAGCAATGAATCTCAACTGAACTTGAACTATGGTTATGCAACAAGGTGGAGGAATCCACCATGGGGGGAGGGGTATGGGGAGGGGTGGGGGGAATCCCCAGCGCCTATAAAACTGTACTACATAATACAGTGTAAGCAACAATAAAAAAAAAAAAAAAAAAAGATATTACAAGCAGCCTAAGAGGTTGAATATAATTAATGACATTTAGATAGCATAATGCTATATATGGTTCAAGAAAAAATGTACGTACAAATATATAAAAAAGGGTGGAAGACTAAGAAGTCAGCTATAATGATGGTGAGGTTATTGAATAGATGTGAACATGTATTATGTTTTTCCATGGTTTTTATATGTGCAGCTTTTATAAAGAGATATCATAAACATATATTTATCAAAATATTAATAATTTTGAAGAAAGAATGTTTGACATCATTGAATAGAAGGTTTCCTCTAATGAATGGTTATGTCGCTTAACATTAAATCGTCAGGATTCTCCAGAGTGCCTGTCCCCAAAGTCTAGCAATTAGATGCAAAACACAACATATTCACAGGATGCAGTTTTAAAATCTCTTTCTTTTAAGTGGCTTCTATACTGCCTCCAAATTTTCTGGTCAGTGGGAAATCATCACTTGTTCACTCAGTTTTTATTGCACTGCTTTTTTTCAAGTATCACTTAGTGTCTACATAGACACTGAAAAGCATGTATGGCAAATTTATTCCTAGAGAGACTGGGCATGCAGTTTATGAATAATGACAAAGGAGCCATCACTTACAAAGGCCAACAGAAAAGATGGTTTCTGGTGAGTTGTTTCATATTGGGCATTTTTCCATTCCTTTTGACAAAAAAAAAGGTTTAATGTATTTACTTAAAGGCACAGTGAGGAAGGAAGGAAGAAATGAAGGGAGAGAGAGAGAGAGGAAGGAAGAAAAAAGGAAGAGGAAAAGAGATGGAAATAGACAGCTATTTGGATCTTTCATTCATTGGTTCACTCCCCAGATGGCCACATTGACCAGGGCTGGCTGAGGCCAGGAACAGGTGCACCTTTCATGTCTCCCATGTGGGTGTAGGGCTCAAACACTAGGCCATCTCCAACACTTCCCCAGACTCATCAGCAGGAGTTAGATTGGAAGTGAATTAGCCAGACCCCAAATTGGTACCTACTTCATTCATCACAAGTCTGATCCCATTTTGTTGTTTTATGTGAAGTGTGTTGAGTTTTGTTAGAACAAAAAGAGAGGTTGAGTTTAATTTATCGAATGCTGTATATTTGATTTAATAAGGTCTTTTTGTTTGTTGTATGACTATGGCACAAAATTGAAAATTTACTTCTTAAATGTTGGTAGATGCATTCATGATTCTTAATGAAATGCAAATTAAGTTTGCTCTCATGAAATATGGCATTCAGGAAACACAGAGTGAAAACACATACATAAAACAGACCTTGAAAGTGCTGGATATGCTGTACATGCTATAAATATTGCA
>NW_024466090.1:0-613 GCF_017591425.1 Ochotona curzoniae
AGAAGTCTCTCAAAGCGTTCCTTTATTACTCCTTTTATACCCTTCCCCCTCCAGTCCTTTAGCTAAACAATAGGATGCCAATGAGTCCAATTAGTCTAGGTGCCTTTAGCGGCAATCCCATTTCCTGAACTGCTCAGCTTAACGAGCGCTAATGAACTCCTCAGCCCACAACACTTCTCAACTTGTGAAATAACACCTGTCTCCTGTTAAACTCAAAATAACCAAAAATCAGAAAAGGAGTGCAAGGAGGGTAACCATGAGTGACATAAAAAGTGACAGGACATGGGCCCGGCGCGGTGGCGCAAGTGGTTAAGTCCTCGCCTTGCACGCCCGGGATCCCATATGGGCGCCGGTTCTAATCCCGGCAGCCCCGCTTCCCTTCCAGCTCCCTGCCTGTGGCCTGGGAAGGCAGTTGAGGACGGCCCAAAGCTTTGAGAACCTGCACCCGCGTGGGAGACCCGGGAGAGGCTCCTGGCTTCGGATCGGCATAGTATCGACCCGTTGCGGCTCACTTGGGGAGTGAATCATCGGATGGAAGATCTTCCTCTCTGTATCTCCTCTCTGTATATCCGCCTTTCCAATAAAAAAAATAATAAAAATAAATCTTTAAAAA